>NC_092798.1:36179097-36195567 GCF_918797505.1 Bemisia tabaci | reverse complement strand
TCAGTCGCATGATGCGAGTAAGTAGGCGAAACGCCTTCAAATTTCTGAATAGGCAAAACCCGACCGCAGTGTCCGAATAGTTGCCTCCACACAAACTGCTCCTCTTTAACGGATCGAGCTCCGTATTCTTAGATCGGATCAACCTGGGACGAAGATTACAGCCCCGTGATGCGTGTAAGTAGGCAAAACACCTTCAAATGTTTGTTTAGGCAAAACCCGACCGGAGCGTTCGAATAGTTGCCTACCCACAAACTGCTCCTCTTTAACGGATCGAGCTCCGTATTCTTAGATCGGATCAACCTGGGACGAAGATTACAGCCCCGTGATGCGTGTAAGTAGGCAAAACGCCTTCAAATGTTTGATTAGGCAAAACCCGACCGGAGCGTTCGAATAGTTGCCTACCCACAAACTGCTCCTTTTAATCGGATCGAGCCCCGTATTCTTAGATCGGATCAACCTGAGACGCGGATTACGGCCCCGATCTGGAAACACCGGCCCTGTTTTATTGATACAGAGCGGCAGGGTCCATGCCCAGGATCCCTTTGAGCGGAACCTGTGGATCCGCGTCCAAACATTCCGCGGGATGGAATCAGGAAGAGCAATTATCCGGACGAGGGTGACGGACACGTGCACCAGGCGCCGTTGCCGGATCTCCCTCGGAATCACCGAATTTCGCATCCAACTCCATGTGAACGTTTGAATTATCGATCCGGCAATCCCTTCTCGGGGGTCCAGATAGAAATCTTTCCAAGGGCAAGACCAAGGGGTTGCCGCCGGAGCCGTGTTTGCTCGGAGGCGAGCAAATCCAAACGGAACAGCACTTGAGGTCGCCTGTCGCCGGCCGCGCCGGGGGAGCTTTAAGGGTGGGGCCGCCATCCGGAAAAGACTTTATAAATATCGGTCGTATCTTGATTGACCCGCCCTGTGTTGCCGATGGGAAAAAATCTCGATTTTCTTTCATTTTCATCGGGGGTTAGTTAAATACCACCGGAAAAAAAATCACATTTGATCTAGAGTCCAGACTCTTAAAAACATTGACAAGAAAAAATACTCTTGATTCAATCAGATTTAAGCTTAAATCAAGAACCAAGCCTCTTAATTTGAGCGGATTTCCTTTTGATTTAAGCTTAAATCTGATTGAATCAAGAGTCCTTTTTCTTATCAATGTTTTCAAGAGTCTGGACTCTAGATCCAATGTGGTTTTTTTCCAGTGTGGTTATAAAGGGTCACCAATATCAGTATAACTGAAGAATCGCAAAATGTCAAGTTTGCGTGTATAAGTGTAATGCCGTGTCAGAAAAAATTCCAAGAAAAGTGGAAGTAAACACCCTTCTGTGGAATATCATTTTCCTGGTCAGATTACTTGTAATGGAGAATTAGCAAGGGTCTAAAATTTGATGAATTTCGCGTTTTAGTGGAAACCACCAAGTGAGCTGAACACAAGGATACCCTTGTTTCATAAATTATTGTAAGTTGAAAACTTGAAAATTGTTATCGAGTTGGTGTGTTTTAGTTCTCACTGATTCATTGTCGGGTTGACCTTGTTAGATATCACAGTAAACGTTCAAGAACGCAGTAGTCAGAAGACGTGTAGAGAGAATTCCTGGAAAGATGGAGAACCGCCAATTCACCATACTGCAATCAACCTTATCCAACGTGGAAATCGAGGTCGTTCTTGTTAGATATCACAGTACACGTTCAAGAACGCAGTAGTGACACCAAGAAAACAAACACAGTTATTCTACGGTTACAGCGGTGGTAATGTCACATGGGATTCCACACCGTGGATTTTGATTCTTGTAACGATGAGCACGGTGATATGACCGTGTTCACCGTAATATTACTGTGGGCATAGACATACTATTATGAGCATGGTTATGATACCGTACTCATCAATAATATTACCAAAATCCACGGTTCCACTACTGTGGAATCCCGTGTGACATTATTACCGTGGTAACCGTCGAATAACCGTGTTTTTTTCTCCGTGCAGAAGACATGTAAGAGAGAATTCCTGGAAGGGTGGTGAACCGCCAATTCACCGTACTACAATCAACCTTATCCAACGTGGAAATCGAGCGTAAACAACCAAGATCAAAACCTTCGGTACTACATTGTATACTTTTCCCAACCGAACTCCGAAGACACCCCGGCTCGCTTTCAACCGCGACAGAATGCATCCAGGAATCCCACCCTCGGAAAATCCGAGCGCTCTGGAAATTACAGGGCACACGCTGGAAAAGCACGGCCGTCGGCAGCGGGGGGGGGGGGGGGCAATAATAAAGATAAGACATGGAACGGGGAGTGGAAGAAGGAAACGATGATGAGACCGACGAATTGAGGAATAACAAATCCGAAAAAAAGGCCGGAGCGCGGAGCACGCGAGATAATCCGCGATCGTCTTGGCTGCGCCTGCTACGGGGGGGGGGGGGGGGGGTTGTGGGAGAGGGTGCAGCGTGCGGTGGGAACGGGTGGGGCGCGGGTGAGAAGCGGGGGGTTGGTGGAGATCAATACCAGCTGGGGAAGGGGGCTCTCAGGGTTGGAGCGGGCCGAGGATATCCGGAAGCCATGTGATTTTAGTGCCGTCCTCGTCAGCGAAATTCGGGCGCTGACCCCGATAGGAGGACGCGCTTTTCACCCCCTACAGCAGTGGTTTTTTTTTATGAAACGAAGAGCCACTTTTGTAATAAGAGGGAAGAAGTAAATTTGATGATGATTCAGGGTTTCCAGCGGTCTGGAGAGCCCGGAAAGTCGGAGGAAGTCAGGGAACATACGGCGACCTGGAAATGTTAGGGAAAGTCAGGGAATTCACAGAAAAAGGCAGATTTTACAATTTTGAATAACATGTATAGTTTTTCTATTAGCGCTGAATGTACCCATGGGGTAAGACGTGCAAGGGTGTAAGAGTCAGGAAAACTGGAAAAAGTCAGGCCGAAGTCCGGAAATGTTAGAGCCTTGGAAGTCACGCGAAATTTCGCTGCAGGAATTTCACCGTGTTATAATCTAGTGTATGGAATTCTTATTCCTGAAATTATAAGGATCAGAGATTGAGATCGTTTCATCAAGTTGCTTATTTTAGCATATTTAGTCCGAATATTTTTTCCATCGAAACAAAAGGTGACCAGGTAAGGAAGGCGATAACTAAATCGCTACTATTTTGAACCCCAACTAAACAGAAAAAAATAACCCAAATTTTGGGAACACGTGCTGAGGGTAGTTCGAGGCTCAGTTACGCATTTCCATTTTCCTCTGCATGGAAACAAGTCTAGGTCGAAAAAATGCAACGCTAAAACAGGGGCACAAATTAATTCTTATTATTATGATTTGATTGAGTAAATATTTTTGATCTCGTGGTTCTTTTCCTGCTCTTGCTATGCATGGAAACAATTCTAGGTCGAAAAAATGCAACGCTAAAACAGGGGCACAAATTAATTCTTATTATTATGATTTGATTGAGTAAATATTTTTGATCTCGTGGTTCTTTTCCTGCTCTTGCTATGCATGGAAACAATTCTAGGTCGAAAAAATGCAACGCTAAAACAGGGGCACAAATTAATTCTTATTATTATGATTTGATTGAGTAAATATTTTTGATCTCGTGGTTCTTTTCCTGCTCTTGCTATGCATGGAAACAATTCTAGGTCGAAAAAATGCAACGCTAAAACAGGGGCACAAATTAATTCTTATTATTATGATTTGATTGAGTAAATATTTTTGATCTCGTGGTTCTTTTCCTGCTCTTGCTAAACTTCTAAGTTGGCAGGAAAAAAACTGTGAGCATACCGTGATCCAAACGCACACATCTCACGAAACTAATTGGAAGCTCTGACTTTATCCTCTCCCTCTCCGTGACATTTTGCCGCACCAAAGAAGAACGCCGTATGAGCCTTCAGACGTTGCCAAGTTTCCTCCGATAAAAACCGAATTTATTGGGAAAATTGCGAATATTATTTCTAAAATTTTCAGACAATATTATATGCAATTTAATCTAAAATATTTGACAATTTCAAGGAAAAATATGCATGAATGTTCTCAAACATACATATTTTATCAAGGGACATGTGGCAACTCTCGAAGGTTCATACGGCGTTCCTCCTTAGCACGGCAGTATTGTGCTTTATCTTTTTCATGCGTATTTCGAGGAAAATAACCTAGAGGCAAAGTACATCCATAGCAACATTTTTCCTCGATTCCGAATCCACGAGATCAGAGTTTCAAACATCAGGTATGCAGATTAATATTACCCGAGTCGGAGTCCCCTTTTTCCCGGATCCGCTTTCGATTATCGATATTTCTCCATTTGAAGCTGTAGTAAAGAATCGATTATCAAGGTGTTCGTTGCGAACACCCTCTATGGATCCCTCAATCGATCTTGCTGCATAGGTTTAAATGGCAGATCAATCGATGTATCGCAAAGGACGCCGCGTCGCTGCGCTTTAAAGTAAGCAGCCAACTCGGAGGGAATATTTGGACCGCGTTTAACAGAAAGGAACCAAGCCACATCAGCTATTGCCAAATTTAACTTAGCAATTTATTTTTTTACGAGAAAACGTTTGCGCGGATCCCTTTGAAAATGTTAAGGAATTTGCTTCGTACTATGGAGAAAATTCACTGAAATTTGCACGAAAATCCGCACAACTGTTTTCATGTAAAAAATTAAATTAGCCGATTGAATTTGGCAATAGCTGATGTGGCTTGGTTCCTTTCTGTTTAACGCGGTCCATTTAATTTCAGTCGTAATTAAAATCTATCGTGGATTCATGAGATACGGATCAGAGATGCGTATTACGGCTTCGAGCTTATTATTATAATGAAACTCCTATGATTTGAAATTATTATTAAAAGCCGGGATCGATCCATTCGGTTTGGTTCCAAAGAGTAGTCGGTGACCCTCCCTCCCTTCCTATCGTGCCGTGTCCATGTCCTTCGTTTTTAATGAAATTTTTGGGTGTTCGAAGCGCTTTATGCCTTTGCTTAACTTACTTTGTTTCAGCTTTCTATGACTGTATTCGTAGAGTATTTGGGTTTAAGGTGAATCTCCCTCGGTAGTTCCGAAAAATTTCATGGCGTTGCGCTACTAAAATCCGTTCTGGATTTGTTAAACTTGAAGCGGCACAAATTCTAGCATTATGCCTCAAGAACGCATGAAACCAAATTTGAGCTTTGAGATTTAAATGGTCGAGGCTAAAAATTGAAACTAGTTCTCGCTTACACTACAAAATAAGTGTGAGGGGAGATTCTGACCTGAGCGAGATGGCTGCAACTGGCTAAAGCGAAATTGTTTGTGATTGACAAATGTGGTTTCGACTCATCCTCACCGTCTTTTTTTTAAAACAAATTCTCTATTTGGAGCTTCAGAATATACCAGTTTTGATGTCAATTTGAAGAAGTATATTCCAGGGATAACTTATGACTCTTCGGTTTCAACAAAGTATTCTCTAATTTTCACGTTTTCTCAAGAACTAAAGCTATACAGCCGTGCGGACGCTAGTGGCGTCAACCAAAATGCTTCTTCAGAAGTAGTGGTGTTGGTGACACTGATGAATCATCCAATGAATTATGCAAACAAAAGAGGAAAAAAATACATTCAAGTCGGCAGGATGACTTACTTACCCCAAATGAGGAGATTGCATAATTTAATCACGTTCAAATCGGTTCCTCGTGAAAAAGCATAAGTGTAATGATATAGTATTAAAGTAGACGTCAACATTTAATGCAATTACTGGAGACCCTGGTAACGGATTTGTGTGATCCTCATCACGTATTGTATGAATACAAAATTCTGAAATTTTCAGTACTGTCCACCCTCCTGTTCCCCCTAGACCAAACAGAATATCGTCGAGAATTTTTAAATGTAGTTGTAGACTTACGCGTTTGTGCAAAAATGAAAATTGATCGACAATAAAAAACCAAGCGCATTCATCAACCTCGCACCCTCAGCCCGATCCAGAACGGATCGCAAGCGTCAATGGTTTGAATGATCGACTCCCGCCAAAAGCACTCTTAAGGCTGTCATCTGCGCCACGCCGAGGTAAGCGGTTCGTCTCGGTCGAGTACCCATATCGCCACGCCAAGCAAAAACCACGCAACTCATCCCGTAAACTTTATTTAGATACGCGGTTGTTGCCGCGTGCCGAATCAGCCCCCCGCCATCGATCGATCGCGACACTTTTGCGCTCGATCTTGCGAAAAATGCATTCAAAAACGCATCAAAAACGTATACAATACTGCTCAGACTCCGATCATAGCATCCCTTCAATTTTTTCAGTCTCTTTTTTTCTCGCTTTCCTTGAATGGGATTGAAAATAAACGATTCTTGTTACTACCCTCGAATGGGTTTACATCGTGAATGGGTTTTACAATCGGTGGCACCGAGGGGTGGGGAGGTGTCTAGCCCCTCGAAAGGGTGCTTCGTGGTGGGGTGGCTATACGCCTTATACGCCGACAATGTTGTTACGCACTCGAACAAATGGTGTCTGGAGCGAATATTAAAGAATATTTTTAGCAAATTTACCCTAGCAAATGATAAGATTATCGGAAGATTTATTCGTTATATCGTCGTTTTTTGACGTAAGGGCGTAACTCCACATGAACCCTTTTCCACATATAAACCCACGCTTTGTAAGGGGCTCATGTGGAAAGCAAGATACGCCCTTATGTCAGAGGAGCGACGATATATGAATCGGATGGATTTAACGAGAATAAACCTGGCTACACTTCACGCTGCCTAGTATCCCCGTATATTTTATATTTCAACAGGGAACTAAGCAATATTATTAGTGTATTTTCCGAAGGAAATACACTATTGCGTTCTCCCCTGATGTCAGACCTGGACCAAAGACCATGTAATGAGCATCGATCATGGGTCGTAGATTACGAAAATGCATGCCGTTTGAATTCATGTTTATATATATATATATATATTTATATATCTGTTTATTTATGTATGTATTTCCGACTCATCGTGGTTTTTCCGATTTTTGCTTGGTTATATTTCCCTCATTTTAAAAAATTTCCGAGTGAAACTTTTTGCGATGTAAAGTAGAGGAACAGGACTACCATTCTGCGAAAAAAAAACGGAGATCGAAGTATTACATTTCGAATGGTGGGGGCGAGAAGTGGGGGGAGGTTCAATTTTGTGGGCGCGATAACTCGCGCAAATTAAAAGCTTTTCCCCCGAAATTTTTACAGAAGGAAGATCTTACTTAGTTCTAGGCTGGTATTGAATTCGAGCGAAATCGGTCGAGCCGTTTAAAAATGGCGAGCTTTGAAAGTTTTAGGCGGGGAGTGTGCGGCAAAAGAGGAGGGAATTCGCACAGTGGGTCACGACCTAACAATTGGTGGACAAGGCGGCAATGTTGTCGCACAGTGGGTCACGAACTGAAAGTTGGTGGACAAGACGGCAATGTTGTCGCACAGTGGGTCAGGAACTGAAAATTGGTGGACAAGACGGCAATGTTGTCGCACAGTGGGTCAGAACTGAAAATTGGTGGATAAGACGGCAATGTTGTCGTACAATGGGTCACGAACTGATGAACTGATAATTGGTGGACACGATGGCTATATTGTCGCACAGTGGGTTACAGACTGATGATTGGTGGACAAGACGGCAATGTTGTCGCACAGTGGGTTATGGAGATTTATCCATCGTCATTCAAGCTTGCCACAGCGTTTGTTGACATTTTTTCATATCAGACATTACATGAGGATTGTTGTTGCAATCTGGCGACATGAAGTCCTTATTCGAATAATCAATGCCTCCATAAGTGTAAACGTAAATCCAACCTCCAAAGATTGATAACTCCCCGCCCCCGCCCCTCCCTTCGGAAAATACACTCTTCCCGCGGTGGACGCGCGGGTCACTTAAAAGACAGAACAACTGAGGCCGGACACTCAAACAAAAAAACGCGCGCGAAGCGCGCGTCCTGGGGGGGCTTGGGGGGGCGAAGCCCCCCCAAAAACCGGCGCGGAGCGAAGCGGAGCGCCGGTTTTTATGTATTCATATTTTCTGTGGACTTCCCGTTTATTTAAAGAATACATATTCATTAAATTTTAAGGTAGAACATATTGCCTAGTTTTTTGTTTAAGAAAATAAAATATAAAAATAAATTAGGCAATTCAAATGTAGTCAAGTTGGTTCAATCTATAATCAATGGATGTATTTTTATTATCTGTCAATCGTTATTAATTAACGGATGAGGTTATTCAATCATTTGAAACACTAAGATACGGACTTTAGATGAACTAATTCTTACCTGTCTTTTTTTATATGAAGATTGAAAGGAAATACACTCTTGCACTTTTTAATCTTGTGATTCAAGAGTTTATCTGAGTTCACTGTGTTTTTATTAATGCCCATCCTACTATTCTCTGTCTGTGTTCATTTATGTTTCTTATCATATCTCTTATTTTTGTTTGCAGGTAAGTTGCTGTTTCATATTTGAGATCAAACGTGTCCCTCTTTCTGTGGCGTGTCGTAAGTTAACATGATTCAGTATTTTGTTTTGTAACGTTTATAATAGAGAGCGAATATCTCATCTTTACAAACACTTTTTTGAAGACATTACAATTTGTTTCAGTGAAATTACTGATTTTTTAATAAACTCATTCAACATAGTCAGATCATAATTTTTACTTGCGGTCGGAAAAGGGAGAGGTTGCGCAGGATTTCTAGGTTTTTCTCGGTGGTTTTCTTCCTAGGTCTTCAGATATACTTTTTGAAGCATGATTATCGCATTATAGCACTCAAATAGATTTTTTAATCAACAATAAGATCTTCTCTCCTATGAAGCCCGATTTTGTTGTAAACCGGCCGTTTTTTTAAATAATTGCAAAAAATCCAGCTCCGTTACCATATCCTCGTCTGAATCTAATGGCGTTATCCTTTCTAAGTTATGGAATCGCGGATACCATCTCACAATACGAATATTGGAAATGCTTACAACAGCGTTACGGTAGGCATGAAGCCTGATTTTGTTGTAAAGCGGCCTTTTTCTGAAGTAATCGAAAAAAAAAAAACCAGTGCCGTTATTAAATCCTTGTCTGAAAATAATGACGTTATCGATCCTCTCTACGGAATCGCGGACCCCATCTCGCATTTACGAATATTGAAAATGCTTACGTCAGCGTTACGGTAGGCCTAGTCGTAGGTACGATACCCGACTCGGCATTATCGAAGGAGATCGATAGACGGGATAGTGGAAGTTTAGCGGAACCTTAATGCTTATCTCGCGGCCGGGACGGAGACAGCTTGACGAGCATTACTCGAGAAGAAAAGCTCCTGTCGGAATTCTCCCGTCGAAATTCTTAATCTGAATCGGGGTAAGATAAGGGGGAAAATGTGATTTCCAAGTGCAGTGAAGCACACACCGTGCCCCCGCCCCTCCGTCCCTGCCTTGCGCTACTCAAATAAGTGCATAATATCTGCCACGCCGCGCTTTCTGCCAAGCTGCCAAGTCGGGTCGCGTTTCAGACGAATCTGCAATCTGCACAATGAAAAACTCCGGTCATGGAAGCCGTAATGGAGATGTTGCATGTGTGAGGAATTTGCGATTTGACGATTGATTTTTAAGTAAAAGTTCGCGAGAAACACGATGGTACTACTGGTTTTCTCTGAAATCAACTCCCAAGCTCTAAAAAGACGCACAAGTTGAGGCCAAAATGGAGGGGATATCCCACGCTATCCTGAGAGTCCACCTCAACATCAAGACCAAACTCTCCATGCAAAGATAGGGAGCAAATACATTGACAGAGCTGCCACTTCATCGGGGACTCTAAAACTGAAAACACGGCAACCCTGCTAATGTATTTGCTCCCTATCTTTGCATGGAGTGTTTGACTTGATGTAGAGGTGGACTTTCAGGATAGCGTGGGATATCCCCACCATTTTGGCCTCAACTTGAGAGTTTTTTTTGAGCTTGGGAGTTGATTTCAGAGAAAACCAGTGGTACCATCGTGTTTCTTGCAAACTTTCACATAAGAAGCAACAGTCAAATCGCAAATTCCTCACACATGCAACATATCCACTACGAGCTATATAGACATATTGTCCGCGTTCCGGGCTCACAGGCCGAAAGTTGCGGGCGCAGCACTCGTAGCAATCGAAGCTACTGCTCCAGCACCTGGAACTTTCGGCCTCTGAGCCCGGAACGGATGGAATGTCCATATAACGCGTAACTTTTTTTTCAGTGGGCATGGAAAAGAATAATCGTGATTGTTCTTGTGGTAGTAGGTGGTCGTGTAATGGGGACTGGTGGTTGGTGGTGTTATTTATGGAGCAATTTTGCTGTTTATAGGCGGTAATGGGCCTTCAGGTATGGCCTGAACCAGAGGAAAGTCGCATGATTTCTAATAATGAATGAAATAACAAAGTATTTGCGTATAAGGGATGAGCGAGTACTCATTGCGTAGGGGAAACCATCGATGTTTCATTTCTCATCGATTTGTACCAGAGACAATAGTTCGTAGGGACCACACACTTCCAATCCAATCACCGTATTGAATCAAGTTTAAATTCAAGTAAATGCTGGCATTGCGCCTTCAGTTGGCAAGGTAGACTAAAAAGTATCCCGTGTGCAGCAATATTTACCTATTCAAAATAATGAAGGGGCCTCTTGCGGATTGAAATTTTGAGGTCCAACTCATGCGAATAATGTGCATTTGGCCATGCACGCAGTAAGTCTGTCCCAAACTCTGAGTTTTCCTCGTATATAAATTAAAAATAAAATGCCCTCGTCCAGAAATTTTTCATATTTTCCCTCATTTTCGGACCGATAGTCTCGTTTCAGACCCAAAGGAACTAGGTCACTTCTTGCACAAATCGATGTTGGCATTGCGGCTATATTTTGCCGTATGAGCCATCAGGCATTGCCAAATTTCCTTCAAAAAAACGACGCATTTTAAAGAAAATATGTGAATATTTCTCTTCCGATTTTTCGGTGGATTTCGTTCGAAATTTGATGTAGAAATTCTTCAAATTTCGAAGAAAAAAAGAAAAATATTCATAATTTTTTTAAAAAATAGATATTTTCTCAGAGGAAACTTGGCAGCATTCAAACGCACGTACGCCGTTTTTACTTAGCACGGCAGTAGAGGAGACATACTGTCATGCTCCAATTTTCCGAGCGCGTCAGCCTGCACTCGCGTATGCATATGCACAGCGTTGGAAACTCGCGAAAAAGAAACTCGGCTGAACCGAACGTTTAAAGTCGCTAAAATGCCGCGCTTTGGCAACACAGCGGAAGTCTAGACCAGTCTGATAGTCATGCTCAAGCGAAGCTCAAACGAAATAACTGCATCTCCCATTTACATGTATACTCGAAGAAAAGGATATACAGGGTGATCCAGGCCGTTCGTCTATGATCTTTCTCTCGAAAAAGGCGTGAGTTACAGCTGTACTATCGTGCTGAGAAAGAACGCCGCATGAGCCTTCAGACGTTGCCAAATTTCCTTGTATAAAATACAAATTTATATGGAAATCTGTGAAGTTTTGCCATCCAATTTTTTAGGGAATTTCATTCGCAGCCGAAAAAGTGCCGTGAAAGTACTGATTTTTGGCCAGCCTGTTTTAGTAGACACCCTGAGCCCGCAGGAGCTGTTTTTGAGTAACGGATGGCGAACGGGCTGTCGGGAACACCCTGTTTACGAATGCATCCCAAGAACAGAACTTATTCGCATGCCGTCAAGTTTAATTTACCCGGGTATCGAATTAAAAGCTCCTGATGATAAAACGCGCCCGGCGCTAATTTAGCGCTGGAATCGAGGCGCGTCAACGCTTGGGCTTTTCAGCGTTTCAGCTTGTTTGCGAACAGCTCTATCGGCGCCATGCCGATCATTCAGCAAGCATCTCTTTCAGACGGTTTCCTTGTTGTGAGAGTTCCGTTCTTCCGGGAAATCGCCGGACGTCATCGAATGAAATTTCCGGCTTTTCGTGTTCTCAACGGCGTTTTATCTTTTTGTTTGTATAATTTTTACGGTTGGATATATTCAACGATTTACTATGGAACGTTTTTTAGCTGGAATCTCACTGAAAGATCGGTGAAATCATATCGGGAGGGATGGATATTAATTCAACCGTCGTCTCCTATTTTTTCCGAGAAAAGATTGGATTTCTGATTGAAAAATCTGAGATTTATTGTTTAATTCCTGTTTATACATGGAATCACTGTTTATAAGCTATGATTAAGCTCTAGACTGTCCTCAGTTTTTAGAAAAAGGCTCGTAGCGATGGCGATTCACGAGAAAACTTGCCTTGATTTGCGTTGTTGAAGATTGCGGTCTTACCTTTCTTTTTTGAAGGAAATTAAATTCCTTTGAGGATAACACCCGTTTTTCATTAGACTCTTAGTGATCACCTGACGTGATTCCTTCTTGTCAAGTTAATCTTGTGCCGTTCAGAATAGCTTGGCACCTTGAAGTTGTGCAGCTGAAACAATGCTTTCGACAGTAGATGACTTTTCAACATGTATAATATGCGTAAAAGTTCGTCTACAATGCACACTGATTATGAAGACCCAATACTTGCAATTGTATTTGTTGGAAAAAAAGTTAAGCCCTGAGACTCTCATTATTTTCCGCCTGATTGTGTCGATTGTGTCTGATTAGCAATTTTTCAAGCATTTGATCATCATAGCGTAATTACGGCCAAAAAATGCCAGATCGAGCCACGTTTAAAGCGAGTTTGCCAAACTACGTATTGTTTGCGACACAGATTGCTCAACTTTTTGCTCATCAATCATCATTTGGCAAGTTTGAGCGTTGACTCCCGAAACAGCTAGACACCGCGGGAAAGATAGAAGCACGCGGTTCTACCGTGTCTATGATCCTATCGTTGTAGAATTGGACGTATTACTGTCAAACGGAACTATATGCATTAAGGCATGAGCCCTGAGACCCATAAGAATATATGCATGACGGGGCTCACGTCATAATGCACATAGTTCTGTTTGATAGAAATACGTCCGATTAGTCAGCGATGTTGAATCACAACCAGCGCTGCATCTTATACTCCACGTCTCATCTCTGCCGTGACCTCCGCATGCTAAAAGCGCCTGCAATACTCGAAACGCAACAAAGGTCACATCAGTACCCCACTCGCGGAACTTGCAACGTGCCGCAGTTCATCCATGACATCACGCCGCGCCGACAAGCCTTTTTAATTACTGCCCCCCCCCCCCCTTCCCAATTCTCCAAGCTCTCGACATTCAAACGCGCTTCCCTCGTCCCCTCCCCCGGCGATTTCTAATTTTCGAATTTGAAATTTTGAATGTCGTCGAGCCCTCACGAAGCAGTGGCTCGTTTCATTCCCATGTTGCCAGTTCGGGCTGTTTCGATGCACTAATGCATTTTCGTGGTTTGTTCCTCTCTGATTTTTTTTTGGAAGGAATACAGATCAGGTATCTGTGATGGAACCAGGCAACATTTGCTGCAAGGCGAGAAAAAAAGAGATATTTCTACTGAGGTTAATTCTACATTATTGGCACGAAGAACTTTAAAATGTGACTCACGACGGGAAACTCGGGAGTCAAGAAATATGATGTTAAAAGCTCTCAGGTGGTTCTCATTTTTGGGAAAAATTTACCTCGAATGCCTAAAACATCATTGATTATGAAAATTCAGACTTGAAACCGTGACCCAACGTGTATTCTTGAGAGAATTAAAGAGCGTTTAACAATGAAACTGAAAATTGATTCCCTCCCCCCCCCCCCCCAATTAAAAAGGCTACTCACCGTGCTGAACACCTTAATTTCCTCCTTTAAAGCAAGTATTGCCTGACTCCATCATTTTTATAATGATTATTTTCCGTCATATCTAGTGACTCTAAATCGTCGAGAGACTCAAACCCAGCATTAGCAATGTATAATCAGGAGGGGCAAAAATTAAGTTCGAAGATCGATACAATCTTTTCAATCTCCATGAAAATGCTGAAAATTTCAGTCTTAGAAAAAATAATAATCTGTTATAAGGAGCCACTGTTTCTGGTTCATCCAAAAAGCACCCATCTGCACAGGGGAACGAATAGCACTTGTGTTGTTTCTAAAATGAGTCAGAAATAGTTCAAATTGACTATACTTGCCTGGATATCCAACATAATAACTTTTCTAACTTCTCTGAACGCTCCCGCATACGTGGACTGCGTTGAACAGAAAGGAACGAAATCACATCAGCTATTGTCATATTTAATCAGGCAATTTAATTTGTTACCCAACTACGGTTTTGCGGATTTTTCTGCAAATCTCAGTAAATTCTCTGCCAAGTACGAAACAAATTTCTTAAAATTTTCAAACGAATCCGCTCAAACGTACCCTCGTAAAAAATTAAATTGCCCAGTTAAATTTGGCAATAGCTGACGTGGCTTGGTTCCTTTCTGCTTAACGCAGTCCAAGTATCCGACCGTTTTTTTTCAATGTCACAACGCTGTCACGCATCCCCCCGGCGTTTCAACGACATCCCCCTCCGCGATCCTGTCACGTCGGTCGCGAAAACAAATTAGTGGCACCAACGTCAGATCTGCGTCAAAACTCAAAAATCCCCGTTATAATTCTGTATTTTTTCGATATTCCGGCAACGGCGCGGGTGTGTGACGTCGCAGGGACGCGCATAAATGCCGTCGTCGCTTCGCCCAATTATCGCACAACGTGTGGATGAGTGCCCACCGCTGTTATTAATTCGACACCGCCGTTGAGAAACCGCGTATGCTCCCGAGAGGAACCGATGGAGATGGGCGGTTTTTGGGAAATGCTATCGAGTCGTGGTTATGACTGACCCTCGGAAAATTGTCGCCGCGGGAAAGTGGTCCGATCGGTCGTTTTCGGCCACGCTGCGGTGGTTTTTCGCAGAGGTTGATAGGTTATGACGTGACGAGCCTGGTTCTCCGGATTCGGGGTTGTGTGCGCTCGTAAGGCAGTTGTTGAAGAACGAATTACGCCTGTAATGGAGATGTTGCATGTGTGAGGAATTTGCGATTTGACAATTGATTCTTTTGTAAAAGTTCGCGAGAAACACGATGGTGCCACTGGTTTTCTCTGAAATCAACTCCCAAGCTCAAAAAAAGCTCTCAAGTTGAGGCCACAATGGAGGGGATATCCCACGCTGTCCTGAGAGTCCACCGCTACATCAAGACGAACTCTCCATGCAAAGATAGGGAGCAAATACATTAACAGGGCTGCCACCTTATTTGGGGACTCTTAAACTGAAATCACGGCATCACTGCTAATGTATTTGCTCCCTATCTTTGCATGGAGAGTTTGTCTTGATGTAAAAGTGGACTCTCAGGATAGCGTGGGATATCCCCTCCAATTTGGCCTCAACTTGAGAGGTTTTTTTGAGCTCGGGAGTTGATTTCAGAGAAAACCAGTGGCACCATTGTGTTTTTTGCGAACTTTTACATAAGATTCAACAGTCAAATCGCAAATTCCTCACACATGCTACATCTCTATTATGATATTTCCAGTCGATATCTGGAAAAGGATCGGTTGGGGATGGGTTTGAAGTCTGATTCAATCGAGACATCTTTAAATTCTTAAAATGTAGAAACGTGAATTCATCTTGAAAACGAAGACTTTGGCTGCTTTTATCAATTTGAGCTCACGATCGATAAACGTAAGAAAGGAGAATAACAATACAACGATAGAGGAGTCAAGTTCGTCTCATCGCAAGGATACCGTCGGGGCGAGAGAATTTTCACCCCGACGACGGGAGTTTTCCCCCGGAGTTTGCTATAATTACTCCGATGTTTCGTCGTTGTCAGAGTTCAGCCGGAAACGAAGGCGGCGCGAGTGTGCGGGATTTTTTCTCTCGAAAATTAGACGGGCGCGTCGCGGGTGCTCAAGACCATCGAGTGGCTTATCGAGAGCCCTCGTGTGTAACATTTTCCCGACTAATTACAGCGAGTATGAGTCGGAGTAATCGACTTGAGGACTCGTCTGCTTTTGTCTCCGTTATTAGATTCGCTGCACCTCCTCGCACCCGATCAATCGTCGCTCTCGGATCAATTGGTGTTCTGAATCGCTCCGATTTTCGCACGATTTGTTTTCTCGGAAAAAGAAAGAGTTATGTTTTACAGTGAACGGTTTATCATTTTAAGGAAAATTCAATCAAATGAATTGCAGGGTTCATAAACAGCAGAGCATATTTCGTCGTTTCCTGGACGAAGGATTGTAATTTCATTCCATGGTTGCTAAATTGACGCAAACAATTCAATTTTTTGCAAAGATATTTATGCAATTTTTTTCCAAATCTTTTACTGATTTTTTTATGAGATCAAAAGAAAAACCAATGGAATTTTCAGTTATAATTGCCCAAGATTTTTTTTCTTGCTTCAAATACCATTTATAAAGTAATTTTGCACTTAGAGCCTCATTCCCTCCTGTCAGGTTTCTAAGACCATTTAACCTGCCGTCCCGAGAATCGAACCCATGCAGGACCTCCTGATCATACGTAAAGCCAGCGCTGCGCCTACCTTACGATATG
>NC_092798.1:36154065-36178597 GCF_918797505.1 Bemisia tabaci | reverse complement strand
TTTCCGCATCCAACGAGTGGTCGTATAAGCTGGGGAACCGAACGGTTCCGGAGTTATGATCGATTGAAGTTTCCGCTCAACGCGCGCCGACCGATTTTCGCGCGCAAAAAAGTCGGATTTGACTGTTATTAAATCAGATTTAATGTTCAAACTGAGCAAAATGCATTATTAGGGACCCTTGAGGGTCGCTGAGTCTAGAAATTACAGATACTTCCAAAAAATTCACGTTTTTAAAATTACAGCTCCGTAGCGCTATTTTAGAGGCCCACTGAGCGCCGACCGGCCGCTCAGTGGTCCTGTATGGAGCTGTAATTTTAAAAACGTGAATTTTTTGGAAGTATCTGTAATTTCTAGACTCAGCGACCCTCAAGGGTCCCTAATAATGCATTTTGCTCAGTTTGAACATTAAATCTGATTTAATAACAGTCAAATCCGACTTTTTTGCGCGCGAAAATCGGTCGGCGCGCGTTGAGCGGAAACTTCAATCGATCATAACTCCGGAACCGTTCGGTTCCCCAGCTTATACGACCACTCGTTGGATGCGGAAAAAGACGAACAATTTAAAAAACTGGTTTTGGTTCAAATCAAAAAATGTGAAATTTCAGTTTAATCTGTTTAAAAGAAATTGTTTTTCCTCAAAAACTGAAAAAAAGCACATAAGTTAAGTTAAAAATTTAATTTTGGGATTTTGACCTTTAGAATCTTAAAGTATGCAATTTTAGACGATTTTTCGTCCAAACCGGGCCTCAATATCTTGTTTCGTTCGAAAGATATCGAGGGTCACAGGTTTTGACTTCCACCCCCCCTAGCGCCTCCCCAAAATTTTTTGGGGGTCTGAAAATTTGGGGAAAGAAGCGCTCCAGTATTAGTAACTGATAAACGAAGTTTGAATAAGTTTTAGTGGGGGGGCGAAAAATGTCGTTTTTGCATACGGCTCTTTCAAAATTTTCGCCGCCATTTTATTTCTGTCCAGAGAAATTGTTGGTTGAATCCGTTTGAAAATTTCACTGAATTCTATCAGCAGCACGAAGAAAATTCAGTGAAATTTTCTGACAGCTTCGATGAACAATTTTTCCGTAAAAAAAAAAAAAAATAAAATAAAACGGTGACGGAAATTAAACGTCGCATGGCGCTTGTGATACTTTAGCCGGTGGGTGACGATGTCTTGCTTGCTTACTCCCATTCAAAAATTCATAATTTCCCTCAGATAAAAAAAGTTCACCGAGGGAAATTCGGCAACATTGGAAAGCTCATACGGCATTCCCGCTCATAGTGCAAACGAGCGAGCGGCGACCGGAGAAACGTTGACTCGACCCGACGCTCTTCAAACATGGAGGGCGCCGTGCGCAACTAGCGCGGCCACCGAGCTGCCTTGCTAAGGAAGAACGCCGTATGAACATTCGAGAGATGCCAAATTTCCTCGAATAAAATGCTTATTTTTGAGTAAAATTATGAACATTTTTCTTTGAAATTTTCAGACGTTTTAGATCAAATCACAAAGGAAATTATCTGAGAAATCAGCAGACGAATATTCAAAAATTGCCATGAAAATTAGTGATTTGGCAACGCCTGAAGGTTCTTACGACGTTCTTCCTGAGCATGCCACCGCGGCCAGTGCCAGTGCGATGTTGACTGTAGCCGAGGAACTAATAGTTTCGCGTCCGAAAACAAACAGGGACGCGCTCTCGAATCCGGAGGGATCCCGCGCATTGTCGCGAGCTTATCCGCGGGCTAATTTTTCATCCCCTACGATATCATCCTGGTAATATCAAACCCGACCCGACGCAAACTACCCCCTGCCAGCATCCACCTTATGAGCACGTGCGGTCCGCGCACCCTCCGTGTATCAATTCCCTCAGGCAGCCACCGTCCCCCCGCCCCCCGCCCCCTCCCGCGCTCATCCCTTCGCCGCACACGTGGTGCTTGATCTCCGAAGCTGGCTAAAGAACTAATTTTAGAATTCAAGCAATATTTTGGTGATTTCGAGCAAGACTTTTTCGATGTTAAAATATTACTTGAACCTGATATTGCCAATGGGTTTGGACCTCGAATACTTCGCGATATAATACGCTTTAAAAACACATACGCGAGGAGGCTTGTGCCCCCCCCCGGTTCGCCCGAAAAAAGAGGGAAGAAAAAGGGAAGGAAACAAGAAGGAAGGAACGGAGGAAAGAAGAAGAAAGGAAACTTACAATTGGTGATTATTTATGACGAAATTGACTCAAGGATATCAGATGGTTTGAAATTTCAAAATTTTTCTGAAAATAGCCCCTCGGATTTCTTTTAACTAAACTTTTTCATCCGGGATACCCCCTAATCCTTCCATCCTTCATTCAATCGCTAAAATCACTCAATTTGATAGATCCCTCATTCGCGTTTGGGTGTCGCAGAACGCCAGAGCGCGTTGTTGGGGCTACTTTTAAGTATGTATGAGTCTGTTACAGGAAGTTTTTGGGCCCCTAGTCTCTCAGTTTAAGCTGGAAAATACTACACTTTTCATGTCTAATATCATGTCCCATTCAGGGTCAGTAGATGTGTAAAAAAAAGAATAAGGTAGGCACTCAAATATGAAAATTTTCAATTCCAGAGATCTGCGCCATGTTGGTGAACTTACAAATGAGGATCAATCAACAAGTAGCGCCTCTTAAAAAACGGCTCTTTACCTCACTGTATGCAAGCATTTAAATCGTCATCTTAAGTTTCTCTCGCCGTAAAAAAACAGTGCATTACACAGGAGGAGGATCAAGAATATGGTAACAGTCTTCTGAGTTTTTTTGTTACTTCGAGTTTCGAAATCTTGATTTGAGATTCCGAGATGGAACACCACAGTGCGCGCCGTCTCTCCTGCGCACGCAATTCGACTTTTTATCCCGTTCATTAAGGGCCCGTTCTCAATCGAAAGATAACAAGACGCACCATTGTTAATTTTATTTCCCTCTCATCCCTCGACCATCCATTCCCCTCCCTTTCCCCCGGGCTACGTTACCTTTGACACGGGATCCTTTGCAGGGATTTAATGGCTTTCCCGTAGCATTTATTTCGCTTCATCGGAGATCCCTCCCGTCCGCCTGCAGCCCACTTCAAGGCTTTTCGCTATCTCTTTTTAATGACGGAACGCAGGGGTTATTAGAGAGAGAGGAGCTGAGAGCGCTCCGTTTCTCTGTCCTATTCCACTTGCCTATTCGGCGTATCGGAGCAAGAGAGACAAGGAACTTTTGTCTTTCGTAGCTCCTCGCTGAGGAGCTGTAATTGCGCTCAGTCTGCGATTTAATGCAGAAGGGAGATAGTAAAACGTTTAAAATGACCCGAAGTCCACGGTTCAAGTTCCTTGTTTTCCTGGAAGAGCTGCGTAGTGGTCTACCGATCTGAAGAGAAACGCCGCACTTGCACTGAAATGTTACCGAATTGCCTTTGATAAAACATTTATTTAATCAGAGAAATAAATCTTGATTTAAGTTTTGATATTTTTACATAATCTGGATCAAACTGCGGATGAGATTCCGATATAAATTCAAAGTGGAAAAGTTCAGAGTTTCCGGAAAATGCCTATTTTATCAGTAGAAATTGGGCAACGCACAAATGTGCTTACGTCGTTTTTACATAGATTGATATGGTTCCATCTGGAAGACTAATGAGAGTTTGAAGAGGATCCTAATAGATATTAACAACCACTCGAGTTTAAAGAGAGGGAAAGAAAGCAAAAATGGAATAAGGAGATTCTGTGACTGTCGTAAGGATGTTATCTCGTAAGGAAATAGATATTCGCGAGAAAAATATTGGGATGGCTCAGCGAGGTGCGTATTACCATGTACTGCGATAGGAAAATTAGATTTTTCCAGATCGATTCTCTTTCGTTCCAGCATTGTCAATCGCTTAATATTACTAGTATGTATTTCTCCGCTAGAAGAATGAGAGCCCGGAGTTAATAATATTGCATATTTTTAACGTTTCATTTGACAAATTATGTTTTTGTTCACCAACACTTGCAAATTTTATATAAATAAAGTCGGAAAATTTTCTGCATATCATGAAGATTGTTCAGAAATAATTTCAAAGGAAAATTAACATCCGTTTGTGAGTGAGTGAATGCATTTTCAAAAAAAATGTGCAACGTTGCAATGCAGTTAAGCCATATAGGCGGTCTGAACGAAAGCCGGAGGGGGGTGGAAGGGGAATTCGGGGGGGGGGGGGCGGGCAGAAAATTTTCGAAATTTAAAGCATCTATGCAGTTTGAGTCAATCTTCGTCCTAGATAATGGGCCTGTTGCAAACTTTTGCTAGAGCAAAAATAAGAGTTGTTTCTTATAGATAATGCCTCAAAAATCACGATGAGCGCATCGGCAAAGTCTGAAATGCACTCATAACTTCACAGTCTGCGTAAGAAATTTGCGGTTTTTTGAGCTTCCCGCTTCAAAAGCGATACTACGGCACAGGTGAACATTTTGTAAGAGGAGTCGTTCCATCGTCGGCAATACTCATCATGGCCGACGCCAATCCGCCAAAACACGTGTGATGGGACGAGATAATACCTGAACTGGATTAGACCAGATAACAATCGGCGTGTTTTAACGTTCATGTTTTCCACGCCCGCATTGATTGACCTTGAACTCTCCTCGAATTACGCGCAAAACTGCGCGCAAGTGTCGGCCATGATGAATATCGCCGACGATGGAGCGACTCCTCTAACAAAATGTTCACCTGTGCCGTAGTATCGTTTTTGAAGCGGGAAGCTTAAAAAAACGCAAATTTCTTACGCAGATTGTGAAGTTATGAGTGCATTTCAGACTTTGCCGATGCGCTCATCGTGATTTCTGAGGCATTATCTATAAGAAACAACTCTTATTTTTTCTCTAGCAAAAGTTTGCAACAGGCCCATTACCAACCATACCCTTCCTTTTTCTCTTCTCCGTTCCTTCCTTCTTTCTTGCTTCCCTTTTTCCTCCTCGTCATTTTCTAGCCCTTCTTTTCTCGTATTTTTCTCTCCTCCCTCCCTCCTGGATCCACCTATGAATGACTTAAGCTGTTTTAGTTTTCACTGTCCGTTGAAAAACGCGTAGCAGGTTACACGATCGCACAAACCTCGCCTTGTATGCAAACGACCCCATCTTCCAACAAAGCCCCTGAATCAAATTCGGCACCGCAGCGCGTATCCGACTCCACCCTTAAAAGCGCAGCGGAATTAATTGCCGAAAACGGTTCATTGTCGGAGGGGCGAGTGTAGCAGGTCGCTGCCAGCATGGAGCAATGGAGCATGCGGGAGTGCGGGACTGATAATTTGGAAAACACCAACACGCGGCCCCGGCGTCGTGTCACCCACGGTCCCAATGTTTTCGATCGATAAAAAGGACACCGGATTAGCAGGGGACCTAGATGGCTCTCGGCTTTGTCGATACGAGATTTGAATCTCCGCAAAGGAAAACAAAAGACCACCACACTCACACGCACACATACACCCTTGAGGGACAATGCACTGGGGAAAAAAACACATTGGATCTAGAGTCCAGACTCTAAAAACATCGACAAGAAAAAATACCCTTGATTCAACCGGATTTTTGCTTAAATCAAGAACCAAGGCTCTTCATTTGAGCGGATTTCCTTTTGATTTAAGCTTAAATCTGATTTAATCAAGAATATTTTTTCTTGTCAATGTTTTCAAGAGCCTCGACTCTAGATTCAATGTGGTTTTTTTCCAGTGTGGTTTTGGGACAATCGGATTTATGTGTTGTTAGAAAACTAACGTAACCTACCCAAACGTCTGAATGGCGAAACTTTGGTTGTGCGGTTTCCTTCGTAAATTTTAAGGAATTTGCTTCGTACTACGCTGGTAACAAAAAACCTCTTGGTTTAAGAGTGCAGTTTCTTGTCGCCGGATTTAAGAGTCTGGACTCTTGTTTCAATGCAAAATCCGCTTGAATCAATGTAAAATCCGCTTGAAACAAGAGTTCAAGACTCTCAAATCCGGCGACAAGAAACTGCACTCTTAAGCCAATGCAATGCGGCATTGGTCCAAGAGGTTTTTTTAACCAGTGTATGTAGAAAATTCACTCAACTTTGCGCAAAAATCCGCAAACCCGTTTTCATGTAACAAATTAAAGTATACCCAATTTTTGGGAATAGCCGATGTTGCTTGGTTCATTCCTGCTTAACGCGGTCCAAATGAACCAAAATCAACTCGGATCTTTGGATTATGACATAGGAGAGTTCAATCAAGCAGCTAACGAGCGGACCCCTTGTTTCCCTTAACACTCGGTTCCCTTCCGGTGAACATATCCCTATCGTGATTTCTTATCCTGTCCAGCGGTCCATTCAGCAGCGGTGTTCGGAAGGGTAGAAGCAGCAAGTGGGAAGCAAGGGTGTCGGAGCGACGGATTAAGACCTCCGCCTTCCGCGGAGTCGCGAGGGAGGAAAAGGTACCCGGAGGGGGGTGGGAGGGGAAGGGGAGGGGCGCTTAAAAAAAGGGGGTGAAAGTGGCGTGAATCAAAGACATATGCGACAGAGCGCACGCATCATCAATTCCGGATCAGCGCCGAGGGGGGTGGCGGCGGTGCGGGTGGGGAGGGGGGACGCCCGCGTCAAACCAATAAATATCATTTTTTTGACTGCCGGCGGTTAGCGGGAACCGATCTCCGAATCAACACTTCTCTCCTGACTCCGAGCCAAAGTCGACGACTTATCGGCCGCCTTGCCAGATCGTGCGAAGATCCGAGGGATTTTTGGACGGGAGGAATGCACTGGATTGCGTTTTGCAGAGAGGAACCAAGAGCATTCCAGTGTTGCTCAGATAGTGCCATGTTTTTTACCTCGTAAATATAAACTGATCATCTGAACAAGTCTATCTAACTCCCAATCATTTATAATTTCAAGATGAAAATGACCTTATAAACTTCAGTAATTTTATTGCAAGGAATGCAAGTTGCACAATCTTAGCAACATTGGATTGCTCTTGGTTCCTTTTTGTAAAATGCAATCCGACTAAAGTGCCGCGGAGTTTACAAATATCGACGTATGAAAACGCGGATTTCGCAAAATTTTTGGCAAATCAAAACAGAA
Organism: Bemisia tabaci; assembly: GCF_918797505.1. Taxonomy (NCBI): domain Eukaryota; kingdom Metazoa; phylum Arthropoda; class Insecta; order Hemiptera; family Aleyrodidae; genus Bemisia; species Bemisia tabaci. Next base: position 36,171,548 of record NC_092798.1, on the reverse strand, counting down.
TTTCTTCAACGAACCACGTACTCACATTTGCCTTGGAACTTTTCACTATTTCCTCCAAGGTGTCTCTGAATGTTTCTCACCATCAATTTTTCTCTGAAATACATTTACATACCAATGGAATTTGGCAACGTCTGAATGTTCATACGTGTTTTTCACTTCAAAAAGCGGCGTTAAGGGTGTCCGAGGGCCTTCTTCAGAATATTTTTGAATTTTTGAAGCATCTATTATGCAGTTTGAGTCAATTTCGTCATGAATAATTGCCAGACGCAAGCGTCTTTCCTTCGTCTTTCCTCCGCTCCTTCCTCCTTTCCTCCACCAAACGGAACTATGTGCCAACTGGACTCCACTTTGCAATTTGGAACTATAAATACTAGCCCGGTTTAAAAACAACGTATGTGTCATTAGTTTCCCTATGTGCACATAAGTGTTTTTCCAGAAGAGCCAGAGTCTATAGTTCCAAACTGCAAAATGCAGTCCAACTGTATGCGAGTGTACCTCGATTTCGATACGACAAGCTTATAAAACTAAACTGAACCCAAATTCTTCCGTTAACAACCCTTATTCTAGTCATATCCTTCCCGATGAAGATTTTATGGACTAAAAATTTTAAACCAAAATCAAAAAAAATTTTTTTTTTTTTTAATCAGCCGTGGACATGGGATAAGAGCGTTGTGGAGAAGGCTCATGAGTTAATGCGGGGTAAGAGAGATAGCCGCCGCGGCTTCGTCATCGGCGCTTTTTGATAACCACTCTTTCTTACCGGCCGCCAACTAACGAGCACACCTCATATTTCTCACCCGTACGTAGTTTGTTCTGTTTGACAGAAATACGTCCAATTATTGGTTAGACCAGCACGTTGTAGGGCATAACACAATTGGCAATGGGTTAGTTGCGCTGGTCACAGAATCGTGTTTCGATGCATGATTCTTGTAGATTAGCTGAAAATAATATCTGTCCAAACAGCAACTTTCTTCGTTGAATATCAACCGAGTTATCGCCCTTTGAAAAGTCGGGTTTTTGACGTCATCCATCCCGGTAGTGACACCCTTGGCTTCTACCTCATTGCTTTCATCTGAGTTTCACGTTCAGTAACCATTGCAAATGTGCGTAGCACTGACTGATGAAAGCAAGGTAGAAGAAACCAAGGGTGTCACTACCGCGGTGGATAACGTCAAAACCCTGACTTTTCAAAGGGCGATATCTCTGTTAATATTGAACGTAGAAAGTTGCTGTTTGGACAGAACTCATTATTTTTAGCTTATCTACAAGAATCAAGCACCAAAACACAATTGAATCAGTGAGCTCGAAAACACACCAACTCGGGTTTTTTTCGATTTTCTTTTTTTTACGGTTTAGTGACACTTATGGATAGAAGCATCTGCACGCAAAAGGAAATTTTGAAATTGCAATCGGATGTGCTCGAAACAGCGACGGGAAAAGGGAAGAATCGAAATAATTCATTGGAAGTACCAATTTTTGGCCATTTCAAGGGAAACGGGTGACCATCCGATTTTACGGTTTTCTTTTTTCGGTTCAGTATACCTTGTACCAACAAGTTATATAAGTATTCAAGCGTTATTCAGGTCGAAAAATATAAATTTTTCAGGGCAGACTATGAAAAATCAGTATCTGAAAGTCGGTGAGAACGAAAACACATCAATTCGGAAATGTTTAAACGCTTAATTCTCTGTCATTAAACATGGTGTATCGATTTCAACTTGGTGCTGTACAAAGTCTCTGAGCACTTGTCCTTCGGCACCAAAAAGGTTTTTCTTGAACCAACTTCTTCGCCTACTGCGCAGTTTTCGGTGTTTCCTGAACAATTTTTTTTTCTCCCGAGTTGGTGTGTTTTCGAACTCACTGATTCAATTCTGTGACCAGCGCAACTGACCCATTCTAACTTTATACAAAAAATTCTAGACGAAATAACCTGAAGCCTCGTCGAGCTCTTAGTGGTTCATAAACAATGTAATCTTGAAAATTCGATTTTTGTCCGGCGAGACTGGCCCATTGTGCCGGCTTCTACTCAGGTGTCCCATTCAGCCCAAGCCCGTGAATTGGTCTCACTCACACTGCCTAAGCTGTTTTGCGGGATGATTGATGTCGATTTAATGGTATTAATGTACTGGCGTCGGATGAGAGCCGGGGCCGGCAACGCTGCAAAATTGGTGCCTACACCCTCTTCCGAATGAGCCCTCTTCGCCTCTTGTTATTCACGCCTTCTCCCCTCTAATTAGACGGCGCATAATTCATCAAAACTAGCGCCCGTCAGCGGCTCGTTAACGGCGTTAACTTAACGCTCGCAACGATCTCGGCGATTTTGATTCCGCGCCACCCGCCAAAAGCCATCACATGCGATTCGCACCGATCGCCTCTTCGAGCATCATTCGAGGGTTTTTCTTCGAGTGGCCTGTATTATAACGCACTAATTCAGAGCAGCAATCGATAAATGAGGGACATAATGAAGAAGGCCTTTGTGTATTTTTACTTTCTCGCTCCCATAGGGTAGAGAGGAAGTATTGTCATCCTCCAAAAAAAAAAAAAAAAAAAAGTTGAAATTTCATCATTTCTAGACGTTTTAAGGTCCCAGGAGTAAAAATAACCATACTTGAAAAAATGTGTGTCCGTCCGTGTGGCGTCCCCCAAATCTGTCTACAGCGATATCTCAGAATCTATCTGTTCGATTTCATTCAAAATTCTCACAGAACACCATATTTATGGTCTCCTTATGCACGTCCAACGATTTTGGGGTACGCTAAAATTTGGGGGGGCTAGGGTCAAATTGGGTTAAAGGTCCATTTTCAGCAAAATCACACGGAAAGCTCATTTTGAGGGACCGTAAATTTTGAAAAATGCCTTTAATTCTTTAAAAGTGGGCATCAAGCACATCACCTGGGTCATTAATTTAAGTTCCTAAAAGATCTTTGGACTAATCTCAAAATTCAAGGGATTACGAGGCCCAAAAGTAGGGCACTTTGCTCTGCGACATCACACAAACAACTCATTTTCAAAGACTGTAAATTTGAAGAAAAATGCCTTTCATTTCTTCGAAAGTTGGCATAAGAGCACCACCTGGTTCAATAATGTAAGTTCCTATGAGGTCTTTGGACTAAACTAAAAATTGAAGGGTTACGCGTCATATAGCGAGGAGAGCACTTCGGTCACACGGAGAGCTCATGGACTGTAGATTTTGAAAAAATGCCTTTAATTCTTTGAAAGTTGGCTCAAAAGCACCATCTGAGTCATTAATTTAAGTTCCTAAAGGATTCTTGGACTAATCTCATAATTGCAGAGGGGCCGATCGGAAACGCTCAATTCTCTGATAAATGAGTCTGAACGCTTCTAGATAATAGCAGGAAACGCTTTGAGTCAGGTGAAACCTAGGAATTCAAATGCATTATATAATGCATCATATACTATTTCCAAAATTACTCCGTAGGTATACACCAAGCAAAATTAGACAACTAATTAGGTAGGTAAGTACTTACAATATATAGTTACTATTAGTCTTCAAGCTGACGCAAGAACTGACACTTACATCTTTATTAAATACTAATATGTTTGTTGTTAATGAATTTAGAATCCCGGCAGATTCCATCTTTCGCGGTTCCTTTTTACGAGGTACTAAGCACAAATATAATATAATAATACGGCACAAATATGACTGATTTAATGCTTGTTACTTAATAAAGGACAAAGGAGGTTATAAATTGTTAGAACCCGAGGTTTGGTTTGGTTGAAGGAGATGGCGCTCTCAGCGCTCTCTATTGTTTTCGCTTTGAATTACAGGGATACGCGGTAAGGAGATGGCGCTCCTGGCGGGCGTGTGGTGAACCTTCCAGCAGGTAGATTCGCCCGCCAAATTTAAAATTTGGGAGATGCTAAGCGAAAACCGTTTAGATTTAAGACTATTTGAACATCGAATAGTCATTCTACCCATTCAAGTAGATATTTGATGGCTTTTGACCGTGCTTAAGGAGAGATTATAATATAAAATCGTATCTGAAGTATGATGTCAATGAATCTAATGGATCCTAATGAATCGTAGAAAAGCTAAGATTTTTACGGATCGTCATCTTTGACAGGAGACTTTGTTAATCAATTACATATTTAATTGAAGATGCCTCATAAAATCAACAAGTCGAGGCCGAATATATGAATTCATCACATATCGCGAAGACATTTACAATAAAGTTCAGTGGTTTGAATAAAAATTTCATAACTATTATCCTGTGATCAAAATTCCAATCAAACTTTATGATTTTGTAAAATTGGCAGTATTTTTCTAAATATTCCAGTAAAAGTGTCTATGCCGGCGCGAAGCGCCGGCTCGAGCGAGAAAGTCCCGTGCGGTCCCCGCACCAATCCGCTAAGCGGATGGGGGGGCGAAGCCCCCCAAATGCCGGCGCGTAGCGCCGGTATTTTTTATTTTATTTTTTTTTATTTGAAAACACTGAAAAAAAACTCCGGCTATGGAAGCCGTACTTACGGGCTGTATACTGCCGTGGTAAGGAAGAACGTCGCATGAGCCCCCAGATGTTACCAAATTTACCTCGATAAAAACAGAATTTATCGGGAAAATTGTGAATCTGTTTGTATATGTGTAAAGACGCTTTTATAGCGCTCTCTGGCGCCCTGCGACTACTAGCCGCCTAAGTCCTCTATCCTCCCAAAACCCTTCAGGGAGTTGGCAAACCCTCATTTCTTGTAAAACCCCCTGTCCCCTTCGTCTCCTCCCAGGAGGAACCCAATCAAGCAACTTCTTTGGCAGCCTTTCGTCTGTCATTCTATTGCCAAATGCTGTATGTACCATATCTATCGAACTAGTACGTTTGTCAAAGAAAAAATTCGATTCGTGTTATTGAACTTTTTATCGGTTGTCTTATCGGACCTCACGAACCGAACGTTTGATCCTACGTCCCGAAATTTCGCTTTGAAATACTAAATGAACACCAAAAACCCCAAAAGTTCGGCGTAAAATTTCGGATTTTCCCTCTCAGTGCAGGGACAGATAGACTCCAGCGTTGAAAACTTAACTCTGAAATAGTGGAACCCCCGCTTTTCGAAGCGTTATTTGAGTACGTGATTTTTTGCCTGGCGTAGGCTTTCGAATGTAACGCACCAAACCGGATGTTTGACATTCTGAATTTTGCAGTTTAAAAAAACTATACAACACCTCTTCGAGAACTTTTGATATAAAGTTTTAATTTCATGTTTGGTGATGGAAATCTTTTAGTTTCAATGCAATTTTTCTCTTTGTGTTATTCAAAAAATAAATTTATGGAAATGATCACTTTATTAGATTTACTAGGACATTACGGCTCATTTTCAATAAATCGAGAGTCACTCTGCTGGAGAAATTTGGAAGAAAAACAAAAATATCGGTTATTATTGACACGCGTCGACTTGGTGTCGTATGATAGACAGGCTACATGTGCATTATATAATGTCTCTCTGCTTGAGGAATAATTAAAACATAATCTTTTTATCTCCTTTATGACGTGGCCGCTTAGAGAGTTCTATAAAAGGAGTCAGGATTTGTCTCTCATCTTCCAAGTTCAAACGAGCCTTAGCACAGTCGTGTCCAGTTCGCTGGAAAAATGGCACTCAAAGATTTGATTTATTGTGGAATTAATGTATTTCAAGTTATTTGTCGCGTGGTATTTGTATTAAGTGATATTTTTGAAAAGTGCAGGAGGAATGAATAGTGTGATTTTGTTTTTCAAGGCTTTCTCAGGCTCCCCCAAAGGCTTCCAACGCCCTAAATGGCTTCATTACCCCATCAAAGAACTGAGGGTTGAAATTTTCATAAAGAGCAGTGCCTATACATCTTTCACAAAAGAAAATAATCATGTGTAGTAGCCGAAACTTCTAGAGTTCTAAATCAATGATAAAAGAAAGACAAGTTGTGGGAGAATGCAAAACAATTCCCGAGTCTTGTGTACATTTATATGGGGAAAAACTATACAACAAAAAACTCTGGTGAAGTAATGATGCGAACCTATATCTGAATTAAATCGGTTAATTGTTACTCAGTTGTTGAGGGTAACAGAGGAATGTAGTGAAGGAGAGTCGGTTCTTCAAATTAATATGAAGGAAAAATCCAAAGAATAAAGTACAATAAAGTTTGATCTGTACCAAAAGGCTCCGTTTTTATCCATGCCAGAAAGGGTTGGCACTTTTATAAGGAGCATTAAGTATAAACTTTTAAAATTAAAGGCATCGTGGACAACTGTGGACATTTTTTAAATAAATTGAAGTGTGTAAAGACAAAATACTAATTACGGAAAGCAGTTTAATTGGATTTGTGAAACTTTTGGATCCATATGACAAGTCCTGCTTCACATTCACTTTCACCAGGGTCTCTTTCATGGATAGCTTCATTTGGTCTCTTATCCAGTGGACGCAATGGCTGGGTGGTGGCAGGCGAGATGCGAACGCGAATGGACCCGGGGCCAGCCTCTTCACAGTCTCCACATCTCTTTCATGAACAGCTTCATTTGGTCCCATATCCAAAAGACCCAACGGCTGGTTGGTAGCTGGCCTGATGCGTACTTGAATGGACCCGGGGCCAGCCTCTTCACAGTCTCCACATCTTTTTCATGAACAGCTTCATTTGGTCCCATATCCAAAAGACCCAACAGCTGGTTGGTAGCTGGCCTGATGCGTACTTGAATGGATTCGGGGCCGTATGTAATTATGTTTCGACCTGTTGAAAGCATAAGATTTTTTTTTTTTTTTTTTTTTTTTTTTTTTTTTTTTTTTTTTTTTTTTTTTTTTTTTTTTTTTTTAAAAAAAGAAAGAAATCAATATTTATTAGATTATTTACAAGTTGAAACTATGGGAGACAGGCCATAGCTCGAAGGCCTGTCAATACAATCTGAAAGAAACCTATATGATTTATTTACATTTTTTAGAATAATTTCCCCCCTTTAGAATTATGTTCCCTTTATAGAGTTACATACTATTTTTACATATTATGATACAATTGATACATGATTAGGTTTCTTGAAAGGTTTCTTGAAGTTTCCCTCATTCTTCGTGATTAATTCATGATTTCTTGGTAACCTCGGAATCACCTATTGGGAAAGCATAAGATTGAAGTTACACGATTGACTCTTGTTTTGAACCAAAGCTACGGCGTCGGAGCCGAAACGAAGCACAAATCATGCGATATTAGTTGATTTATTTTACCATTCCAGAGAATAGACGTAGTGTTCGTAAGCGAGCTATCAAGGCGAGCAGAGATAATACATCGGATCCCGGTGGCTCAAACGTTGATGAAAAATTCCAGGAGGAGATAGTAGGCCTCGTAGGAATAGTGGCCCCTTGTTGCTCACTCATGAGATCATGCGCGGCCGCGCGGCCGCGATATCCGTCATTTGAGTGATGCCGCACACTTTCGTCGGTAGCTTATCCAGAATGAGTCCATACGAGAATTCAGAATGGATTATTATGATAACGTGTTTCAAAAATCGAGATGTTTTCATGATGCCTTCGTTGCTTCATTCGTCTTGGTATGACTTGGTGTGGCTCAGATAATGCAACGTGAAAAAAGAAGAAGTGGAAATTAGCGGGGTAGGGCAAACAGAAGAAGAAGAAGAAAAATAAAAATAAAGAGAAGGAGGAGAAGAAGAAAAATACAAATTGTAATGTGCTGGAAAGGGGGGGGGGGCTTGGACTTCCTATATGTGAGTCGCTATCACTCTCCCGAAGGCAGCAACGGCGGGTACTCACTATAGAGAGCCTTTGGGGTCTTATCCGCACCCTAGAGCGGTGGCCTCCAACTACGACAGCTATCACTCTCCCGAGGGCAGCAACGGCTATAGTAGGTGCAAGGGTCACTCTAAGTTACGGATTCTCCCGAAGAAATGAGGGTAACATCGTGAAATGTTCCATTTGGTTTATTGCTTGGTTCAAAAAGTGCGGGATGACGCTTCAACCAAGGATGATGGATATATAAGTTTACGACTTGAGCCGGAGCTCGGGTGGGTAAGTCGCTCTGAAAAACGACCCAACACGAACTGATTTCGGCTCGAGCAGTCGGAGTCAAGCACGACTTCCGACCGCCCGAGGCCCGCGGCGCGCATGCGCACATCGCCTCAAAGTCAGCACTTCCCGCCTCGAGTCATAGCTCATCCCGACGTTGCCAGCTCTCCATACAAAAGGGTGGTTTTGTATGGGGGGTCCGGTTCGTCTCCTCACAAAATAAAGAGAAGGAGGAGAAGAAAAATAAAAATAAAGAGAAGGAGGAGAAGAAGAAAAATACAAATGAAGAGAAGGTGGAGAAGAAGAAAAATAAAAATAAAGAGAAGGAGGAGAAGAAGAAGAAGAAGAAGAAGGAGAAGAAGGAGAAGGAGAAGGATGATAAAGTATGATTCCAAATAAGTAATTTAAAAAAAATAAAAGTTGATAGGTAGGTAGATTAATACAAATAATTGATTGGTGGAGAAATAGCGGAGTGCATGTGTAGTTAGTCCGTCGAGTGAAAGGTCCTGAGCAGTGATTTTCTGCTTAGATGTTTATTTCTTTGTTTCTATGTTTAGGACAACATCTTTAATTCTAGTTCTTTCTGTTATTTATAGCTCTTCTTTTTGTTCTTTTTATTCAAGTCTTAATTTTTGCAGTTTTTGTCTAATTTCTGTCATTTCTCTCTCTTTTCTGCTTTTTTTTCATTCTACCAGTATAGGAGCTTGAATTCTTTTGAGTTTCCCTTAGTTTTAAAAGTAAGGTGAATGATGATTTGTTCATTATCTTTTCACATTAACCCACTTTTTACTCGTTTTTTTTGGCGAATTCTGGGAGTTTTTTAATCGTTTCCTACTCACCATCCCACTTTCATATTCAATTCTCCCATCGTATGAAGATCTCTACTATAAATATTATAATTAATTTCAATAATTTTATGATCACAACGATGGTATTTTTCCGAGACTCTTCAGTTATGTTGTAGCGTCAGGGCTGAGCTAAAAAATATGAGTGGACTGTATATAGGCGGTCACCTCTCTCTCCGAAAACTGAATCCCCCCGAACCTAAACGTGATGGCGCTCAGCCGATCATCTTCCCAAAACCCTTTTCGTTTGGGAAGATGAGGCCATGCGGCGGTGCTATGCGGCGGTGAACAGCGGTGGGCTCCAAGGCCGAGGTCTCCACATGCGGTGGCAAAGGAGGCGGTAGTGACAAAAGAAAAATGCGGCTTACCGTGCAGTACAGCTAATAAAGGAAGAAAGTGCTAATAAGAAAGCGAAAGAACCAGAATGCTAATAAAGAAATCCTCAGGATGCGGAACAGCTAAACTCCAAGCAGCTTCGACGTACAAGCAGGACGTGACAAACAGACAAGCACAGAAGCACTAGAGCACTAGTGACCTACATACAGAGCGACCGGTACAGTCAGCTGATCGAGCAAGCGTGGTGCGCGGAGCGCCCTCAGGCGGCGGTCGGGCGAAGTTCGCTAGGAACAAACGCCGTGGAGAGCGACGATACGTCGCGGTGCAACGCGTGTTGTCCGTGTGCGTATTGCGGGGGAAACTTCCGAGTTTCCAAATACCTGGTGGATCCGCCGTGGCGGGAACATACTCCCCGGGCGGAAAAAGGTCCAAGTAGGTAGCGGGAGCTTGAAAAGCTGCGGAAAAACGCTCAAAGAGCGGCGGTAAAAACTATGTTAAAAACCTTACATAGCGACCGGCAACGGGTACAGCTTGTGTACCGGTCGTTTGTACTCCCCGGTGGCGGTGGTGACCTCAGCCACACGGACATGCTTATCGGCACCTGGGAATACTGCGGAGACCCGACCCAATCTCCAGGCTAATGGCGGCGCGTGTGGATCATGGATTAAGACCAAGGATCCGACTTCCAAGGAAGGGGTTACGTCGGTCCACTTCTTCCGCGGTTGCAGGGAACACAAGTACTCGGTGCTCCAGCGTCTCCATCTCTGCTGGGCGAGGGCCTGCGTGAGGTTCCAACGGTGCAGATAAGTGAGATCCTTGCCTTCATAGCGGGTCTCTGGCGGTGCGGCGAGCGGTCTTCCGATCAGGAAGTGCCCTGGCGTAAGGGCAGCTAAATCCAACGGGTCCGAGGATAGCGGGGTAAGCGGGCGTGAGTTGAGCATGGCTTCGATGCGTTGACTCAGCGTTTGGAATTCCTCCAAGACTAGCGTGGTGGACTGCGCGGCGCGAGCTAGGTGAAACTTCGCGCTCTTGACAGCGCTTTCCCATATGCCTCCTTGATGGGGCGCGGCGGGCGGATTGAAATGGAAGTTTATACCTGCGTCATACGCGTACTGTAGCAGCTGCGGGTTCTTCGGATGCATGAGGCGGTACAAGGCGTTCTTTGCTCCTACGAACTGAGTTCCACAATCGCTGAAAAGGTCACTCGGACATCCACGTCGGGCGATGAAGCGGCTAAGCGCTGCGAGGAACGCAACCGTCGTGAGATCGTGGACGACTTCAATGTGAACAGCCTTCACACACAAACAGACGAAGATGCATAGATAGACATTTACAACGCGCGCAGAGCGGAGCTGATGGATCTTCACTTTGAATGGCCCAGCATAATCCATGCCAGTCTTCAGGAATGGCGGGTTTGGGAGCACGCGTTCTGGAGGCAAATCCCCCATCAACGGGTTGACTTGTCGAGGTCTGGCCTTGAAGCAGGGTAGACACTGATGCACGACTTGGCGACAGAGTCTGCGGGCGTTGAGGATCCAGAATTTCCTACAAATCAAAGATTGGAGGAGTTGCGGTCCGGCGTGCAGGTTTTCCCTGTGATAAAACGTCACGATGAGGCGGGCGATGTGCGCTTCTCCAGGAATGACTATGGGCATTCTGGCGTCGTCACTCAGGGCTGAGTGGCGAAGTCGTCCCCCCACTCGAAGCAGACCATGAGAGTCGATGAACGGGTGGAGTTTACGAAGACGTTGCGTAGCGGGTTTGTCAGCGCCCAACAATTTGAAGTCCTCGGCAAAGTAAACTTCTTGGGTGGCTTTAAGGATCCAGGATTCTGCGCCTGCAAGTTCTGCTGGCTGTAAAATCCCCGTGGGACGCGTTCGGAGACGTGTCGCGGAAAAGAAGCGGAAAACGTACGCCATGACGCGCACAGTTTTAGTCCACGTAGAAAATAGCGGGATGCCTAAGTTCTGTGGAGCCACGGTCGCTAGCAGGACTGTGGCTGCGGGTAAGACCCCGGGTAAATCCTTTTCTGGGATAAGATCCGGGTGCGGTGGCCACTCGCTCTCTGGGAGGGTCAGCCATGGTGGGCCTTCCCACCAGAGCGGGTGCGCGGGAAGCTCAGAGGGTGGGATTCCTCTAGAGGCGGGATCGCTGGGGTTAGACTCTGACGGCACGTACTTCCAGGTAACGGACGCTGTTGTGTCTCGAATCTTCCCTACTCTGTTAGCGACAAACGTGTCGAGTCGGCTATTCGAAGCTATCCAAGATAGCACAATCGTGGAGTCAGACCAACCTACGACTTTTTCCGGAGCAAAGTCCAGTAGGAGAGGTAGATAGGCTTCAAAAAGACGAGTCAGGAGTACAGCTGCGCAAAGCTCTAGGCGTGGAATTGTGACTTCCTTCTTAGGGGCGACGCGAGTCTTGGCGATGATTAGCGAGACTTTCGCTGTGCTTGCGGTTTCGTTAGCGGCGGAGCGGAGATACAGAGCGGCGGCGTACCCACAGATGCTAGCATCACAGAAACCGTGAATCTGATAGCTAGGGGCGGGGCGGTGCATCAAGCGCGGAACGGTGACCTGTGTGAGTGCTGAGAGTTCGGCGGTGAAAGAGTCCCATCTCTGCTGTACGTTGGGAGGGAGCGGAGTGTCCCAATCTAGTGGCAAGTTCCACAGCTCCTTGATGAAGGTTTTGGCGCCTAAGACGACGGGGCTAAGCCAGCCGCAAGGGTCGTAGATGGACGCCACAACGGACAACACTCCTCTCTTTGTCCTAGCGTCTGTGTCCAAGCGAATGAGGTAGGTAAAAAGGTCTCTCTTGGACGCCCAGTGCAGTCCGAGAAGAGAGTAGCGTGGATTTTCTGGGTCGTCAAGGAACGGGCACTCCAGATCTTCGGCTGGGACTCCTTCCAGCACTCGTGCGTCGTTGGAGGTCCATTTGCGGAACCGAAATCCCCCTTTGGAGGCGAGTGTCTCTATCGCTACCTTCCTGTTCTTGGCAGCTTCGACGGTGGAGGCTCCAGTTAGCAGGTTGTCGACGTAGACCTCTGAGGTGAGCGCTTTCGCGGCGTCAGGATCCTCTTGACCGTAATCGGTCGCGGTTTGTTGCGTGGTGCGGATGGCCAAAAACGGGCTACAGTTGACGCCGAAGGTTACGGTGTTCAGCGTGTAGGCTCGAACAGGCGCGGTTTTGTCCGGGCGCCAGAGGATCATCTGGAACTTGGCGTCGCTCGGATGAATGTTGATGTATAAGTACATCTGCTGAATGTCTGCGGTCAGGGTGATTGGATGCTTGCGGAAGTTGATGATCAAGTCGCGTATGTCCGTCTGTAACTTGGGACCAGGAAGCAGGACTTGATTCAACGAGACCTTGGTAGAGGTCGGTGCGGAGGCGTCAAAAACGACGCGTAGCTTGGTCGTGCTGCTAGACTCCTTCACAACTGCGTGATGCGGAATGAAGTAGTGCGGTGCGGTTGCGGGCGGTATGGCGGCAGGAGACATGAATCCGTTGTTCTCGTACTCTTGCATAAACTTCTTGTAGGCCGCGTGAAACTCCGGCTCCTTCTCGAAGCGGCGTTCCAGGGCTCGAAAACGAACTTCAGCTCGTGCGAGTGACGTTCCCAGCGGCGGGTGTTCTGGCTTGAACGGAAGTCGGACGCAGTATCGTCCGTCTGCTCCTTGTGTTGTCGTAGCGGTGTAGAAGTTTTCCACGTATTCGTCGGTCGGGTCCTGCCTTGCTGCGGGAGCGACGTCTTCAATGGCGCAAAAATCTTCGAACAGCTTCGAGAGATTCGGCGGTTCCCGAGTGAGCAGCACCTTGCGACTCACGGCGGTATCCTCCGAAGCGGTGCGGCGGGGTGCGGGTCCAAGGACGACGTAACCAAAGAGAGTACCCCAGGCGACGGGGGCCGGGGAACCCAGCTTGATGGAGTCGCCAGTCAGCGCCAGTGGCAGGAGATCAGCTCCTATCAGCATGTCCACGGGACCAGGCCAGTCAAAGTCCGGGTCGGCGAGCGGCAAGCTGCGGCAACGAGCACGGATGGTCCTGGAGAGCGCGACTGAGGGGGTGTGACCAGTAATCTTTGTCGACACGAGCATCCTGTGGTCGCAGGCGACGAGTTGCTTGTCCAGAGTGCTGACGTCCACCTCCACGGAACCCCTGACCTGAATGCCGGTGTCGTCCAATCCGGCAACAGGGGCGGCATGGCGAGCGAGCTTGAGATGGAGCAGCTGAGCGCAACGAGTAGTGACGATGGACACGTCTGCGCAAGAGTCCAACAGCGCCCTGGCAATGACGACGTGTCCGTTAGCGGATAGGAGTACTCGGGCGGTCGGTAGAACTACCGTCTGCTCTGGAATTCGTGCGATGAAAACCTTCTTGGTGTCCTTGGTCTGGTCAGCCTGTCCTTGGGGGTCCTGCTTCTCGCATAAGATGGTGTGGTGCCGTTTTCCGCAACGGAAACAGTTGTGGCGCGATTCACATTTTCCAACGTCGTGATTTCCGAGGCAGTTGAAACATAGTTGATTCTTGCGTGCTGCGTTCATCCGTTCTGAAGGCGACATGTTCAATATTTGAGGGCAGCGGAACGCTTGATGACCTCGTTCGCACCATCCACAGAGATGTTTTCCAGCGTAGGAGTCCGTAGTGGTCGATGCGTTAGCTGAGATGTGCGGGGCCGACGAAGGCGAAGCAGCAGGAGAAGTATTTACACGGGAAGAATCAAAAGCATGCGATTGCCGAGCAGAATTAGTACCACTACCATGCGAACGCTTACGTTGTTTACCATTAGCAGGAGACTGGGTTTGGTCGTTTTTAGCTAACAAAACCTTGGGGGACTTCTGAGAGCCGCTTTGACTAGACTGAGGCTTAGGACTTACAGGGTTGTCTAGAGCTTGAGAACACTCATCTTTCAAAAAGTCAATGAACTCCTCTAACGTTGGATACGCGCGAGGATCCGCACGGGATTCATCTAATTTGCGCTGCCAGAAGGGCGATAATTTTCGCGTGAGTACAGTAACTAACAAAGGACCATACGTTGCATCCTCAATTTTTAACGAGGTGAGCGCGTTTTTATGTTCCTGCACTTTTGTGAGTAATTGCGGTATCTGAGCGCTATTCTTTATCTCCGGTAAGTCTAGTAATCCACCGAAATGATGATAGATATGTCGTTTTTCTGACTTATAGCGGCTCTCCAAAAGGTCCCAAGCAACACCATAATTTTCAGCAGTAGGATCAAGCGTTTTTACAAGCGAGAGTGCTTCACCAGATAAAGAGGAAAGCAAATAAGTGAACTTCTCAATTGGGGTTAGAGAAGCATTTTCATGAACTGACACTTTAAACATACTATAAAAAGATGACCATTCAGTGAGAGTACCTGAAAACTTGGGCAGTTCAAGTTTGGGTAACCTAACTTGATTTTTCTGGCCAGGCGGTTGCGCTGTCTGGGGGGCTGGTGTGGCCGCCCCAGGTGTGCGCACTTGTGCGAGCAATGAATAAAACTTGTGATTTATCGCTCGTAAGAAAGTATCAACATCATCAGTAAATTTAGTAATATTAATGCGCTTTGATTTGCACTCATCAGGAATAGCCACATTAACTGCTACTGCTTGCTTTCTGACAATAGTAGCCTCAGCTTCTATGGCTGCTAACCTATTAATCTGTCCCTGGAAACCTTGGACAGTTTTTATAGAGAGCGCAAGTGCCTCCTCATGCAAAGAAGTTAGCGTGCGTAAAACACATTGCCCTTCAGCAATATTTGCTTGCAACCTTTGTTCTAGCTCCACATCTAACGTTGCCATGGTTCTGATCAGGTGCGACAAACCAAATGAAATTGAGATAACGGAGCGCTTGAGCTAAGAAAATGTACACCAAAGATTGCTAAAATACTGATAGCTTGAGGAAAAAGTGCATAGAAAACCAAACAAGAGACAGTGGCGCACTTCAAAAACACTGCGGCGAGCTGAGGAACTAATGCGTGCGGTGTAACTCTATGGAATGTTTGTCCATGCAGAGAAAAACAATGAAATACTATGTGCACTGATAAGGGATGCCCAAGTTGAAAATACTAAGCTTAAGCACACCCAAAATGCAAAACAAGCACACAGGATAAGCAAGTATACTAATGATAGCACTCACTACAAAATGATAACTGGTAAGTTACGATGATATGCGGAGATATTTAGGTTCGGAGAGGAACGTTCGGAGAGGAGGCGAGACGAGAACGGAGCATAAAATAACTGACCTCACTGCAATGAATGATGAAAATTATCCTAGCGCTGCATAAGCAGGTGAGAAAGTAGATGGTGAGAGAGCTAAAAAGCACCCACAATGACAAAAAAATTCTCACAAGCTGCTCACAGCCATGTGCAGAGACAGTGAGGTTATACATTGAGCCAAATTGAGAGAACTAAAAATGCGGTTTGCGGTTGCGGTGAGCTGATTTTTACTAGAATGCGGGTGAACTCGTTAATCTTGAAGAAGACTAGTAATATCCTAGGTAAGAAATCAACCTTAACCTCACACATGTACGACTGAGGCCGTGCTGAGCTGCGGGGGAACGTGGCCTCGAAGAAGGTACAGCCTTCTAAGAGGTGAAACTCAGACACGATGGAACTTAAAATGATGGCTTAACATGCTCAATGGAAAAGGAATGCTGCCTTAAACTTAATGCCGATGATCAAAATGCTGTCTCAATCAAAGGCCCGAGGGACCAAAATGCTGTCCTTATCCGGCCCGAGGGACCAAAATGTAGCGTCAGGGCTGAGCTAAAAAATATGAGTGGACTGTATATAGGCGGTCACCTCTCTCTCCGAAAACTGAATCCCCCCGAACCTAAACGTGATGGCGCTCAGCCGATCATCTTCCCAAAACCCTTTTCGTTTGGGAAGATGAGGCCATGCGGCGGTGCTATGCGGCGGTGCTATGCGGCGGTGAACAGCGGTGGGCTCCAAGGCCGAGGTCTCCACATGCGGTGGCAAAGGAGGCGGTAGTGACAAAAGAAAAATGCGGCTTACCGTGCAGTACAGCTAATAAAGGAAGAAAGTGCTAATAAGAAAGCGAAAGAACCAGAATGCTAATAAAGAAATCCTCAGGATGCGGAACAGCTAAACTCCAAGCAGCTTCGACGTACAAGCAGGACGTGACAAACAGACAAGCACAGAAGCACTAGAAGCACTAGTGACCTACATACAGAGCGACCGGTACAGTCAGCTGATCGAGCAAGCGTGGTGCGCGGAGCGCCCTCAGGCGGCGGTCGGGCGAAGTTCGCTAGGAACAAACGCCGTGGAGAGCGACGATACGTCGCGGTGCAACGCGTGTTGTCCGTGTGCGTATTGCGGGGGAAACTTCCGAGTTTCCAAATACCTGGTGGATCCGCCGTGGCGGGAACATATGTTGTCTAAAACCATGGACAAAAATCAGATCAAATTAAGCAATCAATCAATTACTGATTGGCTTCTATGTCCTATGAATGTCGGTATGGATTTCTTGTAGTTATTTTTTATCGTATGATTACAATTTCCTTCAATTCAATTGGAATTTATCCTCTGTTGTCCATCTTTTCATTTGTCTCAACTCTCGGCATGAGTGTTTCAGTCTCCTCCTATCATTGTACTCGCTCCCTCGATTCTTTTATTACCTTGTCTAAGTTTGATAAAATTCTCTAGCCTTTTTTTTATTTTGGTATAAAATACCTAACAATTTAGAATTATTAAATTCCAAAGCCACTGTTTCTTCCTCATTTCTTCATCATGTGGTTCCCCTTTTTCATTATCTATTGGTTAGCTCCCCTTTTTCATTGTCTATTGGTTAGCTCTCCTTCTTTCTTACTATCAGCTGCTACTACTACTACTACTATACAGCTGCGGTGTTACGCTATACTCTACTGAAGGTGCCAGACACAAAGAGGGGGCAAAAAGGGGAGTTCAGAGAGAAAAACCCCAATCTAACCTCCAAACTAAACGAAAACATTCGTAACGCGCGAATGTTCTAGGCTTGGGGTAAAAAATTTCAAAATTTAGAATCACTGTTTTTAGGCGTTTCTTAGCCTCCTGAATGTATCCCCAGACACAAAGACGTTTATTTGTTTCAATATATTTCATGAAATTTCATTCGAATAAATTTCATGAAATTTTCCGACTCTGTCTGTCTATTAATTAATTCTATTAATCGGTCCCATCCGGCAGCAGCTTCCGAGCGGAGTAGTGGGTGATTTCGAGTGCGTCCTCCTGGCGGCGCGCGGTGCACGCAACGATTGGCAAGCACAGAGGCCGGCGAGTTCTCATAGCGGCGTGTCCGGTCAAAAACCGCTCAACTCCA